>NW_028251588.1:0-35108 GCF_964263255.1 Lissotriton vulgaris | reverse complement strand
CTCTGAGAGTCCTCAGTCCCTGATCTGGTAGCAGCCATGCCCCCGACAGTTTCTGAGAAACCTGTAATTGAATGGCTAATTCATGGCACCGTCATGATACCAGTGAAGATTTTCCAATTTCAGTATTGTCTACAGCATATGCCAGCGGGCCTGTATGAAAGGTTGGGTAAAGAATACATTAAGTCGACATGGACTTTACCTTACACACACAAATGTTGGAACAAGGGAAAAGAGGTATTTCTTAGTGGTAAAAATTGTAAGAACTCACTAAGTGGTACACTTTTGTGCAAAAGGTAATAATTTACACGGAGCCTGTGACGGTTTTGCAAATAACCTCTCTTGACACCTGCACGGTACTCCCTCCACTGTGATAGAACCCATTTTCAGGCAGCTATCTAATGTCAGTTATGTTATGTTGAATGATCACAGCTGCTGTGGCATGATGCCAGGAAAACTGTATCTCGTTAGTGTGTATCGTCCATGGTCACTTGTTGTATGCAAGTATTGTATCCAACGCACAAGACTGACAGTGGGACGGCATTATGACCTTCACTGAAGATCTCTTCTATATGAATTGATACTTTAAGCAGAAAAAAAGCCATTCTTTTGCAAAAATTTGTGCCACTGACCTCATCTAGAGAAACGTATGATCTGCAAGTTGCGAGGACATCTGCAGAGATACATGCATTATCATCAACAAACTGGCCAGTACATTTTGCAGAAATGTTAAGTCACATCTTAAACATGTCTGATACCAGTGGCATTGCACATGTATTTAGGAAGATTTTTTCGGGACTGTTAACACCATTTGAAGCAGTCCTCGTCATTTTTCCAAATTTCGTGCACTCTGTGTTTGGCGGCCTGCCTCTCATCTTCGGAATTCTATTTTAATTTCTTCTGCTCTGATATGGTAAGTCCGGTAACGGACGATACCCAGACCATCATGGAAGGGACCCTCCTTGCCATGCGATATCGTGAGAGGATTACACAGAATCTTGGCTCGTTTAAGAGATCTGAACACAACCTGGTTTCTTTCGTTCAGACCAATCTGGCAAGATTGCATCATACCTGTTCTACGATGCCTGCTTTGCGGAGAGGAATGCGTGTTGGACATTTGTCTTACACTTCCATCAGTCCTGCCATTGGATGTCAACGCCTTGCTAGGTTCCGTAACGACTCATGGATTATGTTGTACCCAACAGCTACCAATCCTGATGACAGCATTAATTGAGGTCTCACCAGTAAGTCTAACTGAGAGTGAGATACGAGGATCAACAGGCACATAGGTACTATCTGATATGAACACTGCTAATGCGGCACCTGGTCCTGACGCCAATGCTTCTCATCTGTGCACAATTGATCTGCTTGATCAAGTAGTTCCACTTTCACCTACTGTGGTAGACAATTTCTTTGCCAGCCTAGACGATCTGATGTTGTCTCCTGACACCGAGAATAACTTTTGATTCATGCACTCAGCGTTCCCTGAACTCTGAAATTTGGCCTTCAAATTTTGAAAACAAAGACTTCTAACTTTGGAACACTATTTTTTCACAACCAATTGAATTTTTCTCTCCCAAACATTTGAACTTTTTGGCACAGACTAATCTGCTTAAAGTAGAACTATTCTTAGAGAACAAGAAATTCTTTTTCCGTTTGAACACTGCCTAGAGAAAATATTTGGCATTATCCTCATATAACAATGAAACATGTTATGAAATGGTCTCGACCTTTCTTTCTGTATTTAAGAGCCATTTTCATAAATGTAAATTCATGATTCATCCAGTTTGCATATTTAGATACCACATTATATGCTTAGAATGTCATCACTTCCTTAAAATTAGGCCTGGGCGGTAAATTCCGTTCCGTTCGTGGAATTTGAGGAATTTGGGTAATTTCACCTTCTGCCGAGCTCACGAAATTGCTAAAAATTCTGCGTTCTGCGGCTTTGCAAAATTTTTTGCTTGTTCGCATTCTCAAAATGCGTATTTGCGAGATATTTCCCCCCGAGCACGCAAGCAGCAATTGTGAACGGTAAAAAAGCATCGCGAACAAGCAATTCCGCGCGATTGCGGAATTTCTGTGTGTTCGCTGAGATTTTTTACCGTTTCATGGAGATTTGCGTAACGCGATTATGCAAATTCCGCCCACCCCTACTGACAATACGTACTGTAGAAGTGCTCAATATTTTTCTCATGTGCAACCATTTCAAGTGCATTTTTTATGTATTTTGGGGTGGGAGTGTAAACACTAGCTTTAGATATGTTCAGTGCTTATTAGGTTAGCTTTATTGAACTTAAGATCATGGAGTGGGTGTTGTAAATGAATCTAGGACCCTAGTGTAATTTTCCCAATTCATGCCCTTATGTAGGTATACTTTATTATGTCCTTATATAGGCATAGAACTCACTACCATATTTGGCCTAAGCCATACAGCCCAAATACGGCATGGCTACTTCCACTAAGTTCCGAGAAACAACACCGATTTCTTGGGAAAACCTGCCTTCAGCAGCTAGGGACTTCCCCCTGCTTGAATATTAAGTTCTCCAAGAACTCCTGGTGTTTTCCAAGAAATTAGCCTTTGAGGACGTTATTAAGTCCAAACATGCGTCAAACTCAGCACCTTCAAGGAATAAATATGCCTAGGTTTCCCCAAACAAACACACAGTGGTTTGGAGCAGATCGGCTATCTACTTGCCTGACGACCTGCAGCAGCAAGTGCTGAAGGAAGCTGACCCTCCAGCTGACGCACTGAGAGAGACGCTGTCTTTTCTCTTGCCGAGAAATCCAGCTCCAGTGTTTCCGGCTTACCCTTGAGGGAATCTGTGAAATCGAGTTTTTGAGAGAGAGATACAAGATCTCCTTCATTCTAAAACCAAGGTACAGAGCTGATTAGACCTCTTAGAGAATTCTTGGAATAGATTCCTGGCAGAGAACTACAAAACTTAAGCTACTCCTCACTTACTTCTTCCCTCGTACTAGACTTAGGTTAAGTACACCGGAGTAGGCGTATTTTAGAAGCACCAGTTGAGTACTTTTAGTCATTATTTATTACTGTATGTATTTTATACATTTTATGCACTTTTATGGCTTAGAAACCATATCATGTCTTTACAGTACTACTTTATAATACGGTGTGTATTATATGCTTTGTACTTTATAACCAGTATTACGATTGTAGCAGTTCATTTCCAATGCTTGAGAAAGAAGACTGTTCAATAAATACTTTTATTGAAAACGCCCATCTCTCTATTTCTCTGCATCTCTGGTGAAACAAAGCATGCACGATTGACTGAGTAATCTATTGTTTCCGCGACTCTAGAGATTTGATTTCTTATTCTTGCGAAACAAAGTTGTCCTGTTTATGCGGTTGTCAGAAACTAATCCCTTCTTGTGAATTCGAGAAAGTTTCTAGGGACCTCTGAGCTAGCTGGCACTCACTATTAAGTTTAATATATTCGGTAGAGACCTAGTAGACCTCAGTCATACGCCTAAACTACAGTATATATTATTCCAATGCGCAGAGCCTATTGGGAATATAGGAACTACACTACAACATTCTCTTCAAGCTAAGACTCTGCACCCGTTGACAGTGCCAGTGCTGGTAATGCAAATGCTAGTAGTGGGCCTGCAGCACTAATTGTGCCACCCACATAAGTAGCCCTAAAAAGAGTTCTCAGACCTGCCACTGCAGTGCCTGCATGCAGTTTAACTGTCTTGTTGTCCTGACAAGTGCACCCACTTGCCACGCCTTACCCTTCCCTTTTTTATGCACATCAGACACCCCTATAGTAGGCCCAAGGTACCCCCTGGGCAGGGTGCAGTGTATGTGAAAGGTAGGGCATGTACTGAGGTGTGTACCATGTGCTATGCAAAAAAGAACAATTCATGGACAGAATGCAGGACAATGTCATGCATTCACCCCAGTACAAGATCTGGGCCTAAATCCATTGTTTCTTGCTCACCATGCCATTCCAGTTTGGACCAGCCATATGCAAATCAGTCTTGCCTAGGGGTGGGTGGCAAATTCCATTCCGCTCGCGGAACTTGTGAAATTTCGGCACAAAATGTCGAAACTTCCACGATCCGTGGCGGAACTGAATTCAGGGGGCATGAGGTATTTTTAAACCTCACCAGGAAGAACTTGCAGCTTACCGAGTGTCCACTTCTCTGCCTCCTTCCCTCCCTCCCTCCCTTCATCCCTCCTTCCGTCCCTCTCTCTCTTTCTTTCCGTCCGTCTCCACCTCGATCTCGATCCTACAGACTTGCTGGCAAACTTCCTCCATTTGTTCCCCAGTGAAATGGATCTAAAATCAAATGAAACTCTGTACCTTGATTGTGCTCCTGCGCGTGCTGAGAGTATGAAAATTGTCACAACAAAATGCTCTTTGCTTCTCCTCATAATCAACAAAATAAAGTAAGCAAAATAATACAATCAGCGCATCTGGGCTAATGGAGTATGTTTGCTGGCGTACACTCGTAGTGAAGAGAAAGCACTAGTGCCTAGATGCATCAAGGGTTTTTGCATTCGCAAACGGTGCGAATCGCAAAATTCGGCCGTTTGCGAATGCAAATCCCGTTTTTGGGATGCATCAAGCATTTTGGTATTTTCGCAATTTTAGAAATCGCAATTTTGTTGCGATTTCTAAAATTGCGATTGCATTTAAGAAATCGCAATTTTGCGATTTCTTAAATGCAATGCATGATTACTTTAGAATTGCGAATTCGCAATTTGGAAGGGGTAAATTAGCATGAAGTTGAACTTCATGCTAATTTATAGAACACTTTCAAACATGCACTAGTTGCATATTTGAAGGTTTTAATTTACACACACACATGTCCTTGGGTCATGTGTGTGTGTAAATTGCACTTACAGTTCAATTTCAGGGGTGCAGTGAGGGGTTCTTTGAACCCCCCTGCACCCTTGAAATTGCATTCACATTTTGCGAATCGCAATTTGAAATTCGCAAAATGTGAATGCCTTCCCATTGATTCCTATGGGCCTTTTGGCCCATAGGAATCAATGGAAAGGGTTTTCCTTAATTGCGATTCGCGAATTGTGAATCGCAATTAAGGAAAATTACTGAATCGCAAAATAATTTGCGATTTTTTGATGCATAGCATTTTGCGATTTCTTAATTGCGATTCCTTAACTTTCGCTATTAAAAAATCGTAAAATGTTACAATGATGCATCTAGGGGTAAAAAACGTTATTGTGCGAGCGCTGGAAAAGACTTCACTCTCCTGAGTCAAAACAAAAATAAAAAAGGCAAGAAACATGTATTGCGCTCCTGCACGTGAGCAAAGATAAAAAGGATCCCGCTCGCCTGAGTGTTAATGAGACTTCACCCGGGACGCGTTCCTGCGCGGTAGAAGTGCTGGAAAGGATTTTGCTTGCCCGCGCGATAACAAAGGAACGAAGCATCAATCAAGATGTGCTCAAGCGTTGAAGTAGCAAGGCTGTTACACACATCCGACTCCAGGCTCAAATTGTCAAGCACCGGACAATTCGTGAGTGAAGTTTTAAATGGCCCACACTACTGGTCTTGAAGACAAGCCCCTCCCACATGGGTTTTATGGGTGAAGTAGTCCACAGAGCAACATACCCAAAGTAACTTGTTTCTTATTCAATCAACACTCATACCCAGTAATGTGTATCTAACGCTTGCTTTTGTACATGGTCATGACAGTCTAGTGCTGGGTTGTGTTACTCCTTGCATCACAAGCTTTGTAATATCAATGGGTATCATGCCAATGGCAGTTAAAAATGTATAGACAAAAACCGACAAGAGATTTTTCAGGGATGAACACTCTGCCAAGCAGGGGACTACCTGTCAGTAGGTGCAAAAGGTTCAGGGGTTTATGTAGGGGCTGGGCAGCATTATGTCAACTTACCTCCTGACAGGAATGAAGGTCCCAAGGCTTTATATAAACAAGAGGCATGTTTTTATAATGGGCACAGCAAAATCTCCGCGAGCATGCGAAATTTCGCGGGCTCGCAAAGATTTCTTGCTGTTTCACGGAATTTTGCAAAAGGCAACTTCGCAAATTCCGCCCACCACTAGTCTCAAGCCATAATGAGGAGACATTTTTTCGGTACACATACATTTTCACACTTCCAATGTGTTGTTTCACACATCACACATCTTAGGCAATTATGTTTATGAATGTGTTTTTATGAGTGATGGGAGATGCCACTTTCTGCAGCTACACTACACATCCAACCTTGGACCATGGTGCAGGTGTGGTTCTGCCAATGAATGCCATGAGCTTGTGTGCATGCACAACACAGGAAATAACTTGTGTTTGCGAGTATGTTGCATGTCTGCGCATCATTCATGACCCAGCTAGACGCTGCAAATGTCCTTGCATAAGCATGCAGAGTTTGATTGCCATTCCGAGGGACAGTTGTGCACCACTTCACATGATAGATGTTCATGTTTGTGATGTGACACATCACATTGTTACATACTGTGCACTTTTGCGGATGTAATGGCATTGCATATGGACATGATGTGTGATGACGTGTAATATTGATCAATGCCTCTCCTGAACAATTCAGACAGTCACTGCTTGAGGCAGGTGGACATGCTAGTGAAGACTGATGCAGTTTGCCATTTGCAAGTGGTGGTGCACATATGACAATCTGTGTATCACATCTATAGATGTTGATGGCATGATGAAGGTACATGTCCTATCTGTATCAATGGGGTGCACACACACGCGGATGCAAAACCTTCATTTTCATTTCGGTATATGTGTGACCCAAATCCATGTGTAAACATGTGTTACATACACAGATCATTTTGAAGATTCATGACATGCGATGTCACATGTTAAGAGAGCTATTTACATATTATGTATTTGTATCCTATGACCTGTGTACAGAAGGGACACAAAGGTGATCCTCTGTTTTTTTTATTGTGACATTAGTGCATATTACTACAAATATAGAAATGCTACATCATGTGATACCTGCAGTGTTGAGTATGACTCGTCCTTCTGCTTCAGATGCATCATCACCATCATCCATTTGTTCAGGGGGCTGTTCCTCTTCATCCCAGGGCACATTTGTTTTGACTCATATGTAGTGTAGTATTACACATGAAATGATCATCTTGCACCACATTTCTGGTGAATAGAGTAGCCTTCCACCTTATAAACCCAGGCAGTAAAGCCTGCATTTGAGCATCCTGAAGCTTCTTTCTATGATGTTTCTTGTTCGACAATGTGTACAGTTGTATGCCTTTTTCGGAGGTCAGCCTGGGGATTGCCAAATGGTGTCAGCAGCCACTTCTGTAAGCCATATCCTTGATCAGTTAAAAGTGGAAAGTAAGATAAATGTGTCAGCTTCAGTGAGAATTCATTATACATTGCATGTGTTGCACATCATGTTTGAAAGCATTTTAATTGTGATTTCTGTTTGTGATGATTAGATGTTGTGTTTAACATTGAGTTTCCCATTGTTTGTGACACATGTCACTTGACTTGCTGTCTGTCAATTGATGTGCATGACAGTGGATGGTGCTTTGCAGTGCATGATTTGTTGAGTGAAAGGTGTGTGAAGTTGTAATGTGTAAGTGATGCCTGTGTAAATATTATGTTTAATGTACACTTTCCCAGATTGTACATGGCACATCTAGGCACATTCATTTCTATACGTAAGAGCAGCAAATGATTTGTCTGTGCAGAAGTGAGTCAGTTGAAAGGCACAGTTATCCAAAACATTTTGTAAATGTTAGGTTCAATGTCTTTGCCCTTGTGTTGTCACACATTTGGTTGACATGGCCCTGCACAGGTACCTTTGTCCCTTGTTGTACTAATTCCTGCATCCTGTGTGTAGTATATTTGTACACAGATGGACACCTTAATTCACGGACACATTCCATTTGGCTGGTTAGCTATTTCCTTGCATGCTTTACAATGCATAACACTGTTTAATAGTTTCATTAAATTAGATGGGATGTGTGCATACGTCGACAGTGTGACTTATTGGTATTTACAACGTTTTGAAGGATATTCACTTGGATTTCTATATGGTATCCTTTAGCCCTTTCTGTTATGCTGCTATGTATGTATGCAGCTTTTGACTGTATGTTATGTGATTATAGTGTATATGTGGGTTGGCATTTTCACATTGTTATTGCGTCATTATGACACGAGGACACGTAATGTGCCAGAGGGCCAGTATTCTTGCAGAGTATAGTTATGTGGTAATTGATTGATGCTTACCTACAAGGAGCCCATTGCTATATTGTCCATTTTGCAAACGGTCTTTGATGATGCTGTTTCTGAAGATATATGAATCATGCGCACTCCCAAGATATTTGGCCAGTACATTGATGAATAGTCCTCAATGGTCTATAATGGCCTGGACATTGATGGAGTGTGTGTGATTCCTGTTGTGATATAGGTGTGAAGTGCTGCAGGTGGTATCAGTTGGACATGCATGCAGTCCATTGCACCAAGTGGATGTGGGAAGCCAGTGGTGACATAGAAGCCTTGTTTAATGTCCATCTGCTGCTGTTGTGTGTTGGGGAAATGGATGTGGTGTGGTGCGGTGTGAGCTGAATGATGGCACCCAAGACAGAAGGGAGGAAGTCAGAGAAGGATGTCTATGAGACTCCTGCAACTCATGCTGCTGTTGCTTGAAAAGATCCGGAGGGCAACATGTGTAACACCGCCAGTAGCTTTGTCTGCAGTGGAATGTTGCAGACCCAGTCATTTGGTGTCTGTAGCTGTGGTGAGATCTGATGCAGTAGGGTCACAATGGATGCTTTCTTGAGGCGATACGTTGTGAGGACTTGTTCATCACGGAGTCCAATGAGGGTGGTCCTTTGCCGGCAGAGGCTCTCCCTTCTCTTGCACTGCCTTTGTGGTGATGGTGGAGGGTCAGGTTGTGGTATTTGGTCTGGGGGTGGTTGTCGTCTTCTTGGTCCAACTCCCAGCTTCAGGATTAGGAGGTCCATGTTCTCTAATCTGCTGTAAAACTGCTCTCCTGGACTTCTATTCTATTTATGTGGTACTTGCGTCACTTCCTGCATGTGGGTTTACGAGGCGTAGGCTTGTGAGCGCAATTTCAAAGTTGCATGAGGTATCTAAAAGATGGTTCACTGTGGGAAATTGTTGTAAATATGCCTGCATCCCAAATGCATTCGATTTAACATAGTAACACCTACCTTGCATATTTTAACACTTACGTGATGCAGCAGATTCTCGCACAGTTCCATTCAGTCGCATCTCCGTTTACATGACGCATCTCCATAGACGGGTCACCTTGTAAATTTTGCGCTAAAAAACCACTGATGCGTCACAAAAATTGAGCTCCCGGTGGCGCAAAGGGCTTGCAAATCTGCCCCATAGTTTTGACTACTTGTGGGTCAAATTGATAGACAAACGTAAATGGGCAGCTCAAAGGACTGAGAGCAAGCTGCTGATTTATTACAGATCTGGTGCCATATTAAGGTTGTTCAAAATAAACAAGCTCTTGCTCATTAACCCTCGCACTGGATGTCTCCTGGGCAAAAGCACGAAGTGCAGCACTCTTTTGTGTCAAGATATGGGTTTGTCCTGACACTCACCAACTGGACACTGCAGAAAAGAACTTTGCTTGGCAGTTGGTTTCCCTTGCGACCAGTGCCCTACTCACTCCACTTTCCTTTGTCCTTGGGCTGAAAGGAATTGCTGATCTGGTCTTACACAAGCCCCTAGTGGATTGGGTCCACTTTTGGTCTACACCTGAGCTCATTGATTATAGAGATTCATTTAGGGATTTAGTTAAGACCACAAATGCCATGCATGCCCCCTGGTTAAAATTTGTCCTCAAATGGTTTCATAAGCTGGGCTTGTTGAGACTGTGAGATGATTCGAACTCCATATGCAAAACTGAGCTTGGGGGTTGAAGTCCTGCTTTTGGGCACATATTTACGAATATTATGTAGGCACTTGGGACAAGGGTCACCTGAAAATCAAATATCTAGAATTTAAGATTACCCCATGCTTTGAGCCATTCTTGGATGCAATTTCCCTGCCTTTATCTACGAACTTGTATATGGGCTTCTGGCTGGGCATTCTCCCGCTGAGATATATTACAAGAAAATGGAAAAAAGAACTGGCGTCGAGCATGTGCCCAACCTGCAATTTGGACCTAGAAACTGAGGTGCATGTTATGTTTTTTTGACCAGTGTATTTGGCTTCTCGTTGACAGTGGTTATGACCAATTTGTCTGAAGCTGGGGGTAACTAGTAGCTCAGAGAATTCTGAAAATGTGACACTTCTCCCTTGATTGCGTTTGCAGTCAGACACTTTTTAGCAAATGTTTGGTGCAAGGGCAGTAAGATCTTGCAGTGAACTACCTCAAGATTATTAATGCGCACTAACATTACCCTGGTTTGTGTGTAACATTTTCCACTTACATAGGACTCTTTAGAGCTTAAAATCTGATATGCACTATGCACTTTGTGCTTGTAATAATAGTATTTGTTTGATTAGAGAATTTCCTATACTGTATTCCAAATTAATTCCATTATGATATGATTATCTTAATTATGGAGAGGTAGCTGCAACTATTATAAGCATTATGAATGTCGAAAACCCCCCCAAAAAGTATCATTCTTTTATGAATTGCAACTGTTTTGCATATAATATATAGGTATTTTGTTGTTTTTATGCATACTTTGATGGTTTTAGTACAACTGAATAATTTATTTTACTTATATATAACAGAAACAAGAAGGGACTATAAGAAGAGTAGCAATAACCACAAGACTCAAGGTTGCAGACAAATGGCTTTTTTTGCAGCTGGATCAAAGAACAGACCATCGAACAAAGAGGGGGCATGAAAGAATAAGAGGAAAAGGAAACAGAGGAGAGGGGGCCAAGGACATAGAAGGAACACAAGGAGAAACAAAAGGGAGATCAATGCGATCCAATTTGAAGAAAAAGCCCAAGCGATAAAAGAAAATAAAACAATAATTTCTTTTTAGCGCAATGGATCTATCTACTGAAGATAGGGCAACCTTGAAACTAGGTTTATCATGCTGCCATAGAAATGAACACAACTATGCAAATTGTTGGATGGATCTTTTAAGGTTTGTAAGAAAACTAAAATTGATGAAACTACATAAAATGATGAATATAACCAAACGTACCCAGGAAACTGAACGAATAACCACTTTAATAGTTCCAATAAACCTAACATTGGCGGACCTTTCAGCCTTGAAATACATGTGGTCTCTACAAAAAGAAAATGAGGACCAGCAGAAGGAATCTGAATCATCTAATATGATTACCACAAGTTTCTTGAATCTAACATTGGGAGTAGGAGACAATATTCCGACCTCAATCCAGATATATACCCCAAATGATCAGGGGCAATTTGGACACCTTTTCTGAGAATGTTATAAGAGAATTAAGACATTTTTATCAAGAAATGGGGAACAATAAAAATCAACGTAATCCAAAAGAGAGAAAATTTTTCCGAATGAAAGGATCAAAAAGAGATCTGAAGTAATAGTGAAACCCTCGGACAAAGGAGGAAATGTTGTATTAAGGGGGAGAGATCTTTACAGAAATCAGGAATTAAAACAACTCAACAACAGAGAATGCTATATGAGGATTATAGTGAATGAATATGGAGGAGTAAAAGACAAATTATTTGATAGATTGAACATGTGGAACATCCAGTGCTTCCTGTCTTGTATATGAGCCCCAAAGTCCATAAAGACATAAAGAATCCGCCAGCGAGACAAATAATTTTGGCTCAGAACAGTCTTCTTGAAAATGTTTCCAAGTACTATGATTTCTTTTTAAATATGATCGATACAACCCTTCCATCATATCTTAAGGATTCATCTGACTTTCTGAAACATATCTATGACGACAAATGGGAATAGAATATGGTTCTTATGACCTTATATATTTCCACTTTGTACACAAGTATAAGATATCGAGATGGTTTGAAAGCAACAGAACACTTTTTAAGGATGAAAATGATGAGATTTGCAGAACATAATCGGATGTTGTTGGAGATTATGGAATGGTGTTTGACAAAGAATATCTTGCTGTTCAAGAATGAGTTGTTCCAACAAGAACAGGGGACGGCCATGGGCACCTGCTTCAACCCCATCCATGCTAACTTACATCTAGGCTGGTGTGTTGAGCAGGTGGTTGGGCCACAATTGGAATTATTGTCAGAAAAGATTCTAATATGGCTGAGTCTTAACAATGTCGCCTTCGTGCTGTGGCCGGGTACAGAGACAGTGAATCAATTTATCAATGATTTGAATGAGAATGACTTGAATTTGATATTTGTGGGACATAGAATTCGAACAAAAATAGAAGTTTTGGATATAAAAGTGTGGTTTAAAGACGACAAATTAGAAACCACAATCTTCAGAAAACCAACTGCAGGGAATACAATTTTACACACCAGTAGCTCATACCTGACACCTGTTATAAGAAGCATCCATTTTGGGTAATTTTATTAGAGCTAGGAGGGCATGCAGCACTTTGGAAGAGTACAATGAATTAGAAATTGAGATGAAATGTCGCTTTGTCCAAAGGGGGTACCCACCGACAATATTGGAGACAGAGTTATGAGCAGAGAGAATGTATTGTTTGAACCATGCAAATCTGTTGTGGGGAAGAAGAATATGGGGCCACACAATATACACAGATTTATAGCAACATATATCATTGAACATTTGAGAATACGACAAATTAAAAAAAAATAAAGCACTGGCCCTTTATTAGGGAGGATACAGTAATAGGACAGCAGGCCAAGAAGCATCCACAGATTCCATACATAAAATGCAAACCATTGAGGGGTTATCTAGTGAGATGCCTGGGCAGTACACCACAACAAACTTGGCTTCAACAGAAGGAAGGTTCTAGAAGGTTCTGGAAAATGCTTGCAATGTAAGGCATGTCAACATGGGCTAATATATAATCATCTTTTAAAACGTTTTATATTTTACTAAAACTGTAAACATAAGGGTATTTTAAACCTGTAAAACAAGTTTTGTAGTGTACATTCTGAATAAAGTGTATGTTGGAAGTACTACAATACCAGTGAATAAGAGAATATTACAACATAGGGGAGCCATACTTAATAAGGATCATAGTTACTCCATAGCTAGACACTTTTAGAATTAACACCAGAGCAACCCAATACTAATGAGATACAGCTGTACAGTACAAGTGCCTAGAAGGAGAAGGGGTGGAGACAGAGAGAAGTTAGAAGAAGTTGAGAAAACGAGAAACATAATTCATACTAGAATATGATAGTAAAGAACCTAATGTTTTTTAATGGGGATGAATAATTGTTTACTTGCCTTTATTAATACCTGCATCTAGTTAAACATATTCATGACAAGAACAGAGATAGGTGTATAGAATAGAAGATTTACAGAAAATAAGCACTAGCAATTTAATAGTTAGGGATAGCACTTTAGTCACATAGAGTAAAGATTTTAGCTATTTGTGTCTTGGTACTCTGGGAACTAGGAAGCAAAATTACCCAAAATAATAAAATTGGATTAGTGGAGAATTTAATTTACTCTAGTATACCACATTACTGAGGTATTAATGCATGTTCCAGAAAATTGGAAAAGAGAGATTTGTATCAATAGATGAAATGTAAATAGATAAAATCGGTGTAGAAATTTGCACTTCATAAGAACGAGAGAACTTTTTGAGCAAGAGCTCTTTAGATTGGTTTAACACTTTGCATATTTTACACATAAACGAATTGCTGGAAGCTATTGGAGACACACTAGTAAGAGATGGCAGGTATGGACAAATAGGCACTTGCTCACTTTAAATCTGAAATTCAAAATAGAAGTTGAATAAGGGAAACTTCCAACTGAATGTAATCAATCAACATTTTTTTAACTTACAAGAAACTGTTCTTGAGATTTGAAAGCAATGTAAGAATTGAGCCGACATATATATTCCAAGATGGCGCTGATGCTTGCCTAACATTGTGTGTACGAAATAATGACAGCAAATGTTCTCTTTTTATATGTATTTTACTTAAGGTAACTTGTATTAAAGCAATCATGCAAATGGTGCAGGTCATTGTGAACAAGGCTCATTATAGTTAGAAATTAGCATTTAAAAAACCTTTGAAATTCACCGAAAATACCATAGGTTTCACACCAGTTATAGTTAGCTGAACATTTTACTCACACAAAACCATTGAAATTCCCACGTTATTGTTAGGCAAACTCACTATAACTCGCGCGCCCGCAATCCACTGCTGATGATGTCACATATTACATCATTCAACGGGATCTGCCCGACGCGTTTCGAAGCTCCATCAGGAGCTTCGAAACGCATCAGGCAGATCCCGTACGGAGCGGTGTCTACGAGCGGATACCCGCCCTCACCTATTCATAAACCAAGCTGCTGTTCGCGTGCTACTCAAAGGTGGACACCTTCGAGCATTGATATATATATATATATATATATATATATATATATATTACCTACTGGCTATCGCCAGTAGGTATATATAGTTAGAATTTTTTCTCTATGGGACTTTTGAAAATTCTATGTCTAATAACTTTGGTGTTTGTGGACGGAATCGGCTGAAATTTTCAGGAAAATGGCACATTTTGATTCTGAGCAGCCCCTGAAAATTTGGGGGGGTTTCGTCAAGGGGGGGCCGAGAAAAAAGGGGGGTCCCAAAACGCGTTTTTTGCATTGAGTTTTCCATAGGGCGGTTGGACTCACTTTTAGCTCGAACGGCTGAATGGATTTGCACGAAACTTGGCAAAATTGTAGGGACTGTTAGCCCGATGTGCCTTTGCTAGGTCTCAATATATGTGCTCCAGTAGTTTTTGAGAAATTAACGTTCAAACCAAGATATATATCTGTAACAGCGCTCTGGGCAGCGATCCGGTCCGCTTACTTTTCGCTTATCGGAACTTTGCGCGCAGAAAGCTGATTGGCTCTCCGGTGTCTGTCAACATTCTAAACAGTCTGGAGCGGACGCCATCTTGTCTCTCGGTAGGATCGAGAGAGAAGAAGAGGTGGAAAACGAAAGGGGAATTTAATGAAAGGGGGCAAGGTATCCCCCTCTTGACCCCCTAGGAATGTTGTTGGGGTTATTAAAGGGTCCCGTGGGGAAAATAAAAAAAAAAATGATTTTTCACGGTAGAAGCGCTTCACGGGCCGCGAACTGGGCCGCAAACTGGTAGCGAAACGGGAATTCGCCATTTTGTGCTTCGTTAATTAAATTACTAGGTATAAGGGGGTGCGGGAGACGTATCCTAATCCCCTTACTAGTTATAAGTGGGTGCGGGAGACGTATCCTAATCCCCTATGTTTCCTGAGGGTGGCTGAGGAGGCTGATATATGTTGATACATCTCTTCCAGCGGCTGTGCGTTAGCTTTTTTTTTTTTTTTGCTGCGTGACAGTCCGGAGCGGCCGCCATCTTGTCTCTCGGTAGGATCGAGAGAGAAGAAAAGGTGAAAAACTAAGGGGGAATTTAATGAAAGGGGGCAAGGTATCCCCCTCTTCACCCCCTAGGAATGTTGTTGGGGTTATTAAAGGGTCCTGTGGGGAACATAAAAAAAAAAATGATTTTTCACGGTAGAAGCGCTTCACGGGCCGCGAACTGGGCCGCAAACTGGTAGCGAAACGGGAATTCGCCATTTTGTGCTTCGTTAATTAAATTACTAGGTATAAGGGGGTGCGGGAGACGTATCCTAATCCCCTATGTTTCCTGAGGGTGGCTGAGGAGGCTGATATATGTTGATACATCTCTTCCAGCGGCTGCGCCATCTTGCCTTTTTTTCGAATGGCACAATTTTGTCGTGCACGGCAGCCATTTTAGATGCCAGGCTGGTCCCAGGATATCACCTAACCCTGCGGATGTAGTTTATGGCCCCAGCTGTAGAGAATTCAGACATGCCAATCCTCCTGATTTAGGCGTGTGACTACTGATTTCAGTGCTAGTCTCCCGCCTCCCGATTTCTGCAAGCAAAAACCCGGGGGCATATTACGAACAACTAGCGATAATTTTTGTCTCTAACTTGTTTAGAGACAAAAATTATCGCCGCACATCGGCGATTTTTATCGCAGATAAACCTTGCTATTATCGCAGAAAAGTCAGCGATATTCATGTATTATTGACCTAATGCTCTTAGCCATGTTATCCACCTCCCATTGGATAACATGGCTAAGAACTGCTCAGGGCAGGTGTTAGATTTTGGAGATATTCGCGCTTAGCGCGAATATCTCCAAAAGTTGGTAATAGAAGGTAGCGATGTTCGGGACTGTTTCCAGTCGCTAACATCTTGGCACGCCACTTTGCATGTCATTAGTGATAAATATCACTGACATGCAAAGCGGGGCCCAAGATGGTCGCTATCTCCTTTTAGCTGTCACTAACTGGTGTTAGCGACAGCTTGGTAATAGGGAGATAATTTTATCTCCGCTTTCATGGCTTTTAAAGCCAAAAAAGCGGAGATAAACCCCCTTGATAATATGCCCCACGATTCCTTGGGGGTTTCAGCCGACAGGGCTTGCTATTGTGTTACATGGTAATTTTTCCATGAAACGTCAGAGGGTCGATGCAGGGGTTCTAGAAGAGGTGATAAACCATTTAAGCCTCATGAACAAGCGCATGGTCTTTTAAAGATTTGTGAAGTACTCGGGGCGGCGGTGTGTGTGTGCCCTCTTTCAGGAGCGGGCGGGGGGGGCACTGCCAGCAACTTGCCAGGTCAGGTAGTGTTCAACACGTGCATCACCCTTTCTCTGCCTGCTATTGCGCTCCATGCTTCGGAAAGGTAAGAAAAAGAACGTGCATTTGAGTTTGAAATGTCCGATCCTGCAGCAGCACACTTCCAAAGCCCACACATGACAATAACCCGATTCAAGGCCCCATTCACCCGTTTTTCAAAAAATAGATAACACTCCAACAAATTAAGGTTATAAAACTTTATTAACTTTTAACGATAATGAACAGAACAAAAACTAAAAACATTTAAACATTTCTTAACACAAAAAGCAACAATGGTTAGAAGCTGTCTTTTGTGCGAATAGTCCCAAGGCAGCACAACGTGCAGAGTTCTGGACGGCACCCAGGTGATGTCGCCTGGGTGCCGCACTGGTTTAGGGATCCTACAATGCTGCTCCGAAAATTGGCGTGGGGCGTCCCGGGTGGGGCGGGGGGAGGCCTCGTCAGTAGCGGTCTGTTGTGCGAATAGTCCCAAGGCAGCACAACGTGCAGAGTTCTGGACGGCACCCAGGTGATGTCGCCTGGGTGCCGCACTGGTTTAGGGATCCTACAATGCAGCACAGAAAAACAGCGTGGGGCGTCCCGGGTGGTGCGGGGGGAGGCCTCGTCAGTAGCAGTCTGTGTCCAGTGTCACATGGCTGACACAACATGTACGACAGGCACCCAGGTGATGTCCAGTAAACTGCCGCACTGGTTTTGGTATCCTACAATGCTGCTCCGAAAATTGGCGTGCGGCGGCCCGGGGGGGGGGAGGCGGCGTGAACGGGCCTCCCCAGGTGGCGGCCATCTAGCAGAGTTGCGCTCGCTCTTGCGGCCACAGCGTCTCGCTCACCATGTTGTGGAGTTGCTCCCACTCTTGCAGTGCAGCGATAGGCGGCTGCCACATGGCTGTCAAAATGGCGGACGGCTCCTCGGTTTTGGGCCTGGTCCACTGAAATGGCCCTGGGACACCTTGGAACTCGGACGCTTGCCTGCTAGGGCTTGGGCTCCATTCTCGAAAAGCGTCCCCTCAGCCGTGAAGATTGTATAAAAGTCTTGGGGGCCCCCGACTCCCGCAGTCTTCCGGTGGAGAGCGGCTGCCATGATTGCTCGTGGAATGACCACGACGGAGCCACGAGATGGTGGTGCTCTCATGCTGACGCCAGCTTCAGTCTGAATGATCCAGAAACAAGGTGGGGCTTTCATCGTTTGGGAAAAAAAATGTTCTAAACCAATGAAAAGTGTTATTTTTAGGTCATATGACCAAGCCTTCCATCTTTAGGAAACCAAAAGTAAAATGAACCAATGAAAAGTTTTATAAACAAGTCACATGACCTGTTCTGCGGCATAGGGCTACAAAAAGCGTAGAAAATCCGTTGGCACGTGAGGCGGCGTCAGTAGCGGACCGATGTGCGAATAGGCCGAAGGCAGCACAACGCGTCGAGATCCGGATGGCACCGAGGTGGTGTCCAGCAAATTGCCGCACTGGTGTGGCCATCCTACAATGCTGCGCCGAAAGACGGCGTGTCCAGCTGAGTTGCGGTCACTGTCAGTAGCGGACCGATGTGCGAATAGGCCGAAGGCAGCACAACGCGTCGAGATCCGGATGGCACCGAGGTGGTGTCCAGCAAATTGCCGCACTGGTGTGGCCATCCTACAATGCTGCGCCGAAAGACGGCGTGTCCAGCTGAGTTGCGGTCACTGTTGCGGTACAGTGACTCGAACGCGCCGAGATCCGGATGGCACCGAGGTGGTGTCCAGCAAATTGCCGCACTGGTGTGGCCATCCTACAATGCTGCGCCGAAAGACGGCGTGTCCAGCTGAGTTGCGGTCACTGTTGCGGTACAGTGACTCGAACGCGCCGAGATCCGGATGGCACCGAGGTGGTGTCCAGCAAATTGCCGCACTGGTGTGGCCATCCTACAATGCTGCGCCGAAAGACGGCGTGTCCAGCTGAATTGCGGTCACTGTTGCGGTACAGTGACTCGAACGCGCCGAGATCCGGATGGCACCGAGGTGGTGTCTAGCAAATTGCCGCACTGGTGTGGCCATCCTACAATGCTGCGCCGAAAGACGGCGTGTCCAGCTGAGTTGCGGTCACTGTTGCGGTACAGTGAGTCGAACGCGCCGAGATCTGGATGGCCAAGTTTCAAGTTTCATCTGGCAGTTTTTCTCCATCCCTCCTGGATCAAAGAAGGTGAATGCTATGCTGTCCTATGGCAACATGAGCATCAACCTGATGAATACGGCATTCGAAAATCATAAATGCCCTAATGCACCCAAGAAGTAATTTTTTTTTTGCTCCAGTTGAGCCGTTTTCAATGCCTGTTTTTTGTTGTTTCCCCTCCATCAAGAACAAAACAAAAATACAAGGCGCTAAGATCCGAATGGCAAGTCCTGGATGTTGAGTGCCTCAGTTGAGAGTTCTGAGCAGTGCTTGTAAGACTATCTGAAGTTTATTATAAGAATCAGAGTAAGTTGAAGACTGTCTGAAGCTTATTTGCACCTGCTGCAGCTTCACTAGGTCCGGCGGAACTTTTTGCCTTTTCTTTTCTGCTTCTTTTCCTACAATGCGTTTCATCTGAAGACACGACCAGGTCCCTGAATGTGTGCAGGGGGACGCTATTGATTGAATGAAAATGGCGGCTTGACACAAAGCTGACTCAAGCGTTACTGTTGGTGCTATACAGACAAAAATTGGTTTTCAGTTTGTACATTCTTCAGGTTTTTTTTTTCCATCCAAGTCTGATTGAGAGTTTGTAGAAAAATGGCTTCAGATTTTCCACATACTACTCTTCAACATTCTTCCTAAATGTAACAATGTGAAACTCGAGAACGGCTGTTTCTGTTTCCTTTCAAAATGCTGCCACCAATATTTTCTGAATGGAAGACACCATCTTGTAGCATAAAGGGCCGAAAGGGGTTCTGGTCTGGCCGATGGTTGGTGGAGACATTTTGACTATATCTTGGACCTGCCCGGCCTCGCCCAAAATGGCGCCGGTATAAATGGGACTCGTAACTCCTTGCCCGCAAATGTATATCTAGAAAATGTTATTGTAAGTGGCCCTGTCGTATTTTAATTACAAAATGTACGTCCACCGATTCCGCAACTGTTAGACACCTTTGTTCTTGTCACCTAATGGCCCGCTCGTTACGTTCTTCTACAGTGTAAATGTCTCCTCATCATATACGATTTCAGTTTGCTCCGTGGCCGGCCCACGTGGTTATAGGCCCGTATTTGTATACTGACATTTTCACAATAAAGGTTTTTAAAACAAAACACGGTAGTAGTATTTTCATTTGTAAAGTTTTTACTTTTAGTGACTGTTTTCGAATCAGTAAAAGGCAAGTGAAATAAAGCAGTCCAATTACATGACGGATAAAAGGTATAATATGTAGGAACGCAGTAAAGATAAATGGTCAAGGGCAGTTGTGTTTTTCATGTCTGCAACATAAAGTGATCGATAAGAATCTGATAATCAGGCGTATCGGCGACTAAGACAGCAGGCCGAATCTCTTTTACTCAACGGCTGCGTCATGGAAGGAAGAAACGCCCTTTTTCTCGAAAAAGGAATATATTTTACTTGCAAGACAGTTGTAAATTTTCCGGGAAAGTACATTAGCCTGGAATATTATAACATATGTTTGAAAAAAAAATATTGTTCGAAAATAATAAAAAGCGTAATTTTTAGGTCATATGACCAAGCTTTTCATCATTAAATTAACAAAAGTAAAATGAACCAATGAAAAGTTTTATTAACAAGTCTCATGACCTGTTATGCTTACGTTACGCGCTGCGCGCCGCGCCTCGGATCACTTCCGGGTGCGCTAACGCGGCGTGTCATAAAACGCATTACGCGACAACGTAGGTCAAGAATATAGTCTAAATGTCTCCACCAACCAGCGTTCAGAACACAACCCCTTTCAGCAGTCCAAAAAGTTCTGTTAAATGACAACAGAGGGGACAGGCAACAAGAACCATCAGTCAAAGAGGGGAGGGCAAGTTCTTCTCTTCCGGGTCATGTTGGGGCGCTACCGGAACTGATCGAATTGGTAGTCTACAGTGTTTCTGGATGTTTCAGACTAAAGCTGGCGTCAGCATGAGACCACTACCATCTCGTAACTGCGTCGTGGCCATTCCACGAGCAGACATGGCAGCCGCTCCCCACCAGAAGCCTGCGGGAGTCGGAGGCCCCCAAGACTTTTGTAGAATCTTCACGGCTGAGGGGACGCTTTTCGAGAATGGGACCCAAGCCCTAGCAGACAAGCGTCCGAGTTCCAAGGTGTCCCAGGGCCATTTTAGTGGACCAGGCCCAAAACCGAAGAGCCGGCCGCCATTTTGAGAGTCCTGTGGCAGCCGCCTATCGCTGCACCGCAAGAGCGGGCGCATCTCAACTACATGGTGAGCGAGACGCTGTAGTCGCAAGAGCGGGCGGTAAACAGCTGAATGGCGGAAGAGGCACAGTGTAGCAAAAGCGGGCGGAATGGCAACTAAAACGATAAAGGGGCGCCCCACTACAGCTTGTCTTCAGGTCAAACGGATTGTGGGACAAGGTCCAGAATTGAAGAGTCATCAAAAGGCAAAAAGTTCCGCCGGACCCCGGGAGCCGGCCGCCTATGTCGGGGGCGATCTCAGGCTACACCAGTGCTATAAGACTTGGGGAGGGTGTCGGAGCCAAGCGTCTTCTCCGAGTCCATGGCCATCACACCGCCCCTCAGGGGCCTCCGTCAAGCTGTTTAGGAAGGTAACATATCACATTGTTTTCTAATGCAGTCAGGTCCACAAACGACACTCACTTACTTTGAGAATAGTGAAGCTGCAGTAGGTGGAAATAAGCTTCAGACAGTGTTACAAGCACTGCTCAGAACTCTTAACTATGGCACCCAACATCCAGAACTTATGCTATTTGAGAATGGTAGTAACATCGAAGCATCTCAGGGACCAAAACCATTAACGTACTTTCACGTATGAAAATCTTACTTGGGGAGGGGGCAGGAGCGAAGCGCCCCCTC
This sequence comes from Lissotriton vulgaris, assembly GCF_964263255.1. Lineage (NCBI taxonomy): Eukaryota > Metazoa > Chordata > Amphibia > Caudata > Salamandridae > Lissotriton > Lissotriton vulgaris. Next base: position 13,371 of record NW_028251588.1, on the reverse strand, counting down.
CCAGTCAGCGCCACCACACCGTATGTTGAAAATCTGAAGCCATCGTTCTACAAAGTCAACCAAACTTGGATTGAAAAATCTAGAAAAATGTACAAACTGAAAACCAGTTTTGGTCTGCATAGCATCAGTAACAACGCTTGAGTCAGCTTTGTGTCAAGCCGCCATTTTGATTCAACAAAGCACAGGCATTGAAAAAGGCTGAAATTCAGAACTCTAAACTATGGCACCCAACATCCAGGAGCTTGCTATCTGGATCTTGGAGCCTTGTGCTGTTTTCGATCTATTCACACATCGGTCCACTACTGACATCATCTTATAAACCAACGTTATGTAAATAGTTTTTTATTAAAATGTTTTACCCTGTTTCTTTGCTGGTGTGTTGTCTATATTTTTAATATTTGCATAGGGTTTGTCGTTATTTTGTGCGGGATGGGTGATGGAGCCGAGCTGTCTTGCAGCCCTCATGGTGTGGAGCTCAGTTCATCTCACTATTTTCGTATTTCTCAAGAAGGGTTGTTCCTAATATTTCTATTTTAGCGAGGTCAAAAAGAGATCCAATTAGTGGCCTACTGATTTTGCTCGATTACTTTTATTTTTTTACACGATTTTTCACTATCTGCAAAGACTAAACAGAGTATTGCGACTTTGTGCTTGTTTGTAAATAGAGAATGATCCAAAGAGAACCAATTCTAAAACAGTAAATGCTTGGACAACAATCAATCAAATGGAGAGACAAGGAGGCACGACGGATTACAACGGGGGTAAAGGCCTGCGTTAACTACCCTTCAGTATCTGCAAAGAGAGAGTACTACTAAGGCAAAAGAGGGGAGGGGGGGGGGGTTGCAGCGTTCAAAGCACATCAGCGTGCATAAATACGAAAATGTTTTTATCTATCACGTACTTGACATTTTAAAGCTTTTCATATTTGCTATTAAAAAACCAATGAAATTCACAGAAAAAACCATAGGTTATAGTGGATATATAGTTAGGAATTTGCATTTACAAAACCTTGAAAATTCAATGAAAAAACCATAGGTTATAGGCCATATATAGTTAGGAATTAGCATTTACAAAACCTTATTTTACTCGCATAAAACCATTGAAATTCCATATATAGTTAGAAGCGCTAACTATATATCGCGCACCCGCAATCCACTGCTGATGATGTCACATATTACATCATTCATGACATGGTCAGTGACATCACTGATGACATCACTGATGACATCTCAAATGACATCACTGATGACAACTCAAATGACATCACTGATGACATCTCAAATGACATCACTGATGACATCACTGATGACAACTCAAATGACATCACTGATGACATCTCATTTGTCATCACTGATCACATCACTTATGTGATAATACAATGAACCTCTTCAGACTCTAATATAACCTTACATACACTCAGTATAAACAGACACTCACAGACTGTCACTCATCCATGGAGTTACTCACACACCTACTCAGTCATGCAAAGAATCAATCACACCTCCATTTCCTCAACTATAAAGTTATACACATCTTACTTATTCAAACATATAATAACACATATTTATTCTCTTATATAATCCCTGATACAAGCTCACAGTGATCGATACAGCCACTCACACATTCACTGGCTCTTATGTTCAGTTATTTATATCTGTCAACTCTCACATGTATTGTGTTTTACATACGTACTTACTTGCTCATGTAGCAATGAGAAATCCATTCACTCACCAACACACCCATGCATAGTCAACCGCCCATATAGCTGTTTCCACATGCACTCTTGAACTCATACTCCTAGTGAATCAACTGCTTACACATCTATGCACAGAGTCACGCACCTCCCAGCCACCCACACACACACTCAGCCTCCCATTCAAATACTTGGGCAACCAATCAATAACCCATATGGCCACTCTTATAGCTACTGATCAACACATGCAGCAGCTTACACAACAACAAACATACTGATGCACAAATTAAGACAGTTTAGTCACTAACCCATGCACTCAGTGAGACACATTTAATCACTCACTCATACAGTCAGTCATGCACCTACTAAATTCTTCATCCAGACACTTATACATCCACTCATTCTTCAATATGTGAAACATATTTTAACTTTACAGAAACATACAGTCACTGGGTGTTGTCATCAGTGATGTCATCAGTGATGTCATTTGAGATGTCATCAGTGATGTCATCAGTGATGTCACTGACCATGTCATGAATGATGTAATATGTGACATCATCAGCAGTGGATTGCGGGTGCGCGATATATAGTTAGCGCTTCTAACTATATATGGAATTTCAATGGTTTTATGCGAGTAAAATAAGGTTTTGTAAATGCTAATTCCTAACTATATATGGCCTATAACCTATGGTTTTTTCATTGAATATATATATATATATATATATATATATATATATATATATATATATATATATATATATATATATATATATATAAATATATATATATATATATATTTATACATATATTACCTACTGGCGGTCGCCAGTAGGTAGTTATAGTTAGGACCTAGTTTCCATAGAAAATCTGCAACATTCTATTTGAAATAACTTTGGCACCGGTCGACGAATACATGCAAAATTCTCCAACAAAATGGCCTGCTCCGCTCCACTCCTTCTCTGAAAGTTTGGGGGTGATTCGTGAAGCAGGTGCTGAGAAAAAAGGGGGGTCCCAAAACGTGTTTTCCCCATGCAGTTTTCCATAGGGACCTTTAGCCAGGGCTACAGCCCGAACGGCTGAACGAAATTACACCAAATTTGGCAAAATGGTAGAGTTCGGTTCGCAGATTACCCTTTTTTAAATTGTGTAAATCCTTCAGTAGTTCCTGAGAAAATCAAAAGTAAAATCATAGATATATCTAAAGATGAAGTACCGTACTCTGTACTGTACTCTGTACCTTCCCGAGTACACGCTTCATGCTAATTGGCTGTCAACACTCCAAACAAGGAAGTGTTGGCAGCCATCTTGTGCCTCGGTAGAACTGAGGCACAAGAAAGCAGTGAAACAAACGTGCAAAACATGCAAAGGGGGCAGGGTAGAAACACCCTTACCCCCTAGGCCTGCTCTGGGGGTCCCACAAGGACCCCCAAGGCCCAAAAAAAAATATATTTTTTTTAAATCCCGGGGTACGAAGTACAGTACTCTGTACGGTACTCTGTACTGTACTCTGTACCTTCCCGAGCGCATACAGGAGGTTCCTGGTGGGCTAGATGGCCCCCAGGGACCCCCCGTATGCAAGGGGAATTAGTTCCCCCTGTGCAAACATGCCGGGGGCTGCGTTGCAGAGAGGTGTAAAAAGGGGCGTGGCCTCATTACACCTCTCTGCAATGCAGCCCCCTGGCGCATACTGGAGGTTCCTGGTGGGCTAGTGGGCCCCCAGGGACCCCCAGTATGCAAGGGGAATTAGTTCCCCCTGTGCAAAGCGCCTGGGTTCTGCATTGCAGAGAGGTGTAAAAAGGGGCATGGCCTCATTACACCTCTCTGCAATGCAGCCCCCTGGCGCATACTGGAGGTTCCTGGTGGGCTAGTTGGCCCCCAGGGTCCCCCAGTATGCAAGGGGAGTTAGTTCCTTCCCTGCAAATGTGCCAGGGGGCTGCGTTGCAGAGAGGTGTAAAAAAGGGCGTGGCCTCATTACACCTCTCTGCAACGCAGCCCCCTGGCGCATACTGGAGGTTCTTGGAGGGCTAGTTGGTCCCCAGGGACCCCCAATATGCAAGGGGAATTTGTTCCCCCTCTGCAAACCCACAAGGGGGCTGCGTTGTAGAGAGGTGTAATGAGGCCATGCCCCTTTTTACAGCTCTCTGCAACACAGCCCCCTGGCTCATACTGGACGTTCCTGGTGGGCTAGTTGGCCCCCATGGACCCCCACTATGCAAGGGGACTTAATCACCCAATTTAGAACGTGCTACCGGGCGTGCTGAGCCTGTACTCCAGGCGAGGTCCCCCCCACGCACCGCTGCTCTCTGCCTGGTTTCTGCTTCCTGATTTGTAACGCCGGACGACCTAGCTGCCGCAGAGCCACCCGACTCACCGCTTTTCCCACAGCTGCCTCCCTGCGGCCCGCTCCCCTCCTGCCCATTCGCCACCCCGCTCCCGCCACCTAGCTGACCATCCATCCCGGCTCCTTATTTAAGGAGACCGCGCCAGGTGCAGGCAGCGACTGCTGAGCTTGTACTCTAGGCGAGGTCACCCCCATGCACCGCTACTCTCTGCCTGGTTTCTGCTTCCTGATTTCTAACGCCGGACAACCCACCCGCCGCTGAGCCGCCCAACTCACCACTTTTCCCGCCGCTGCCTCCCTGCTGCCCCGTCCCCCTCCTGCCCATTTGCCGCCCTGCTCCCGCCACCCAGCTGGCCCTCCCTCCCGGCTCCTTATTTAAGGGGACCGCGCCAGGTGCAGGGAGCGACCGCTGAGACTGTACTCCAGGCGAGGTCGCCCCCACGAACCGCTGCTCTCTGCCTGGTTTCTGCTTCCTGATTACAAATGCCGGACGACCCAGCCGCCGCTGAGCAGCCTGACTCACCACTTTTCCCGCCGCTGCCTCCCTGCGGCCCCATCCCCTCCTGCCCATTCACCGCCCGCTCCCGCCACCCAGCTGACCCTCCCTCCCGGCTCCTTATTTAAGGGGACCGCGCCAGGTGCAGGGAACACCTGGCGGGAGTACTCCAGGCGAGGTCGCCACCACGCACTGCTGCTCTCTGCCTGGTTTCTGCTTCCTGATTTCTAACGCCGGACGACCCAGCCGCCGCTGAGCCGCCCGACTACCACTTTTCCCATCGCTGCCTCCCTGCGGCCCCGGCCCCCCCTCCTGCCCATTCGCCGCCCCGCTCCCGCCACCCAGCTGACCCTCCCTCCCAGCTCCTTATTTAAGGGGACCGTGCCAGGTGCAGGGAGCGACCGCTGAGCCTGTACTCCAGGCGAGGTCGCCCCCACGCACCGCTGCTCTCTGCCTGGTTTCTGCTTCCTGATGTCTAACTCCGTATGACCAAGCCACCGCAGAGCCGCCCAACTCACCACTTTTCCCGCTGCTGCCTCCCTGCAGCCCTGCCCCCCTCCTGCCCATTCGCCGCCCCGCTCCCGCCACCCAGCTGACCCTCCCTGCCGGCTCCTTATTTATGACGTCCCCTAGCAAGCCCGTCTGCGCCCGTCCGTGCCCGGACCGCGCCCGGTGCCAAGACCCCTGGTCCCAACCGCCGAGGCAAGACCACACGACAGACCTAGGACGCCGCCACCCTCAACGCACTCAATGCCGGGCGGAACTCTGCCTGCCACCGAGCCACCCCAAAACGCACCCACGGACCCTTCGCCTGCCAAGCCTGCCGTTTCACCTGCCACCGGACCTGCACCATCCCTGCCAAGTCCAGCACCAGCAGCAACCACCTGAAGTGCATCCTACTTAACACCCGCTCCGTCCACAGGCACGCCATGGAACTCTGGGACCTGCTCGACGCGACAGCACTGGACGTCGCCTTCCTCACCGAAACCTGGATGAATGCCTCCTCAGCACCCGACATCGCCATCGCCATCCCGGACGGATACAAGATCACCCGGAAGGACCACGTCAACCAGGCGGGAGGAGGCATCGCCATCGTACACAATAATACCATCCGCATCTCCACTAACTCCGACGAAACCTTCACCGCCACCGAACACCTGCACTTCCATATACACACTGACCCCAAGACCACCCTCCGCGGCACCCTCATCTACAGACCACCGGGACCACGCACACAATTCAGCAAAGACATCACAGACTTCATCAGCCCGCACGCCCTTTCCTCCGCAGACTTCATCCTCCTAGGGGACCTCAACTTCCACCTGGAGAACAACAACGACAGAAACACCACAGCCCTGCTGGACAACCTCGCCAACCTCGGACTCAAGCAACTGGTGAACACCCCCACCCACTACGCCGGCCACACGTTTGACCCCGTATTCTCATCCAGCAAGCATATCTCCTTCAGCCACGCCACCGAACTCCACTGGACCGACCACAGCTGCGTCCACTTCAGCTTCAGAAGGACTACGACCCACCACCACCCGTAACAGGTCCCCCGCCGAAGCTGGAGCAAGATCACCGCCGAGCAGCTCACCCCCTCCCTCAGCCAGAACACTCCCACCAGCACAACGGACCCCAACGATGCAGCCAGCAAGATCGCCAAGTGGCTGACCGCCTGCGCCGATGACCTTGCACCACTAAAGAACCCTCCCAGCAGACACGGTAGCAGGAAAACCCCCTGGTTCACCGACGAACTCAAGGAATCCAAGAAGAACTGCTGCACCCTCGAGAAAGCCTGTTGGCTCGACCAGACCACAGACAACAGGACTGCCCTCAAGCACGCCACCCCCAAACACCATCAGCTGATCCACGCCACCAAGAAGACAGCACTCAAAGAACGACTGGACAACAACACCCACAACAGCAAGGAACTCTTCAGCATCGTCAAAGAGTTCTCCAACCCCAGCGCCGGAAACAACGACATCACTCCCTCGCAAGACCTCTGCAACTCACTCGCCTCGTTATTCCACCGCAAGATCGCCGACATACACAACAGCTTCGACGCACAGACCACGCACCCTACCACGAACCAACGCCTGCCACCACCACCCTCTGCAACTGGACCCCAATCAGCACCGAAGACACCACCCGCACGATGAACTCCATCCACTCCAGATCACCGACCGACCCATGCCCACACCACGTCCTCAACAAAGCCGACGCCATCATCGCACCCCATCTCTGAAACACCGTCAAGTCCTCCTTCCACACCGCCACCTTCCCGGAGAGCTGGAAGCACGCCGAGCTGACTGCCCTCCTGAAGAAACCAACGGCGGACCCCACCGACCTCAAGAGCTACCGTCTCATCTCGCTCCTTTCTTTTCCGGCCAAAGTCATCGAGAAGACCGTCAACAAACAGCTTGTCGCCTTCCTCGAGACGAACGGATCCCTCGACCCCTCGCAGTCCGGGTTTCGGGCCAACCACAGCACCGCGACCGCCCTAATCGCAGCCACCAACGACATCAGAACCCTGATAGACAACGGGGCAACAGCGGCCCTCATCCTCCTGGACCTCTCTGCGGCATTCGACACTGTCTGCCACCGCACCCTAGTGAAGCGCCTCAGCAACATCGGAATCCGAGAGAAAGCGCTGGAGTGGATCATCTCGTTCCTCACCGGAAGAACCCAGAGAGTCCGCCTCCCTCCGTACAGATCCGAGGCCACCGAAGTCATCTGCGGCGTACCACAAGGATCTTCACTCAGTCCAACCCTCTTCAACGTCTACATGAGCCCCCTCACAGCCATCGCACGCCAACACAACCTCAACATCATCTCCTACGCCGGCGACACCCAGCTCATCCTCCCTCTCACCAACGACCCCACCACCACCAGAGCCAACCTACACGAAGGGATGAAAGACATCGCCGACTGGATGAGGAACAGCCGCCTTAAACTGAACTCAGACAAGACTGAAGTCCTCATCCTGGGATCATCACCCTCCGCCTGGGACGACTCCTGGTGGCCCCCGGCCCTGGGCATCATTCCCAAACCAACAGACCACGCACACAACCTGGGCTTCATCCTGGACTCCTCCCTGTCAATGACCAGACAAGTCAACGCATCTCATCCTCGTACTTCAACACCCTGCGCATGCTCCACAAGATCTTCAGATGGATCCCCACTGAAACCAGGAAGACCGTCACCCAGGCACTCGTCACCAGCCGGCTGGACTACGGGAACACCCTCTCCGCCGGAACCACAGCCAAACTTCAAAAAAGACTCCATCGCATCCAGAAAGTCTCCGCACGACTCATCCTGGACATCCCCCGACACAGCCACATCACCGGACACCTGAGAGACCTGCACTGGCTCCCCGTCAGCAAGAGAATCACGTTCAGACTCCTCGCCCATGCACACAAGGCTCTCCACGACCTGGGCCCCAAGTACCTCAACGACCGCATGACCTTCTACACGCCCACCGCCAGCTATGATCGACCAGCCACGCACTCGCCACCGTACCAGGCATCCGCAGAGCCAACGCCGGAGGAAGATCCTTCTCCTACCTGGCAGCCAAGACTTGGAACTCCCTCCCCACCCACCTTCGGCGAACCCAAGACCATCTCTCCTTCAGGAAGCAGCTCAAGACCTGGCTGTTCGAGCAGTAACTTACCCCTCTCCCCCAGCGCCTTGAGACCCTCCCGGGTGAGTAGCGCGCTTTACAAATGCTGTGATTGACTGATTGATTGATACTTACTCTCTTAAACAATCACTTATAGAAACACATACCTATTTATACAAGACATCTTCCAATCTCTCACTCTCACATATACTCACTTATATACATCAATACTCACATATACAAGTTTAAAACAAATGTACTTACTAATGAAGACACTATGGAGACAGGCATTCACTCATTAACACACCCATACACACACTCTTCCATCCATACAGTCCTGCACACATGCTGTCTTCAAAAAACATACAAACAGTGAGTCACTCATTCATGCATCTATACGCTAAGTATTATCCCCCACCGAACCATACAGACACTCATATTGATACACAAAATAAACTAATAACCCATATACACACTCATGTAGCTACTCACCAACCCATGCAGCCACTTATACACAAAGTGAGACACTGATACAGATATTTAAATATTTAAACATTACTCGTTAATACATGTATTCACTAAGGTACAATGAATAAGTCAGTTATACAATCAATTTTACAAAAAATCCCATCTATTTAGACACTTTATTTATTTTTCCGTCAACGTTTAGATATATATATAAAAAATATTTATTTTTCAGAAAGACACACATTCACTGGATGATGTCATCAATGATGTCATCAGTGATGTCATTTGAGATGTCATCCGTGATGTCACGAGTGATATCACTGACCATGTCATGAGTGATGTAATATGTGACGTCATCAGCAGTGCATTGCGGGCGTGCAAGTTATAGTTAGCTGAACTAACTATAATGGGGGAATTCCAGCTAAATATAACATGTGTGAAACCTATGGTTTTTTCAGTGAATTTCTAAGGATTTTTAAATGCTAATTCCTAAATATAATATGGCTGAAACCTATGGTTTTTTCAGTGAATATATATATCAGTGATGTCACTGACCATGTCATGAATGATGTAATATGTGACATCATCAGCAGTGGATTGCGGGTGCGTGAAATATAGTTAGTACAACTAATTATATAGGAGCAATTTCAATGGTTTTGTATGAGTGAAATGTCCAACTAACTATAACACCCCTAAAACTTATAGTTTTTTTAGTGCATTTTAAAGGTTTTTTAAATGCTAATTCCTAACTATATAAGGCCTGAAACCTATGGTTTTTTCAGTGAATTTCAAAGGTTTTTTTAATGCTAATTCCTAACTATATATGACCTGAAAGCCCACCAGGAATCTCCAGTATGCGCCAGGGTACTGCATTGCAGAGAGGTGTAATGAAGCCACGCCCCTTTTCACACCTCTATGCAACACAGCCCCCGGGCGTGTTTGCCAAGAGAGAACTAATTCCCCTTGCATACTGAGGTCCCTGGGGGCCAACTAGCCCACCTTGAACCTGCACTATGCGCCAGGGGGCTGCATTGCAGAGAGGTGAAATGAGACTATGCCCCTTGTTACACCTTTCTGCAATGCAGCCCCCTGGTGCATTTGCAGAGGGGGAACTAATCCCCTTGCATACTGGGTGTCCCTGGGGGCCAACTAGCCCACCAGGAGCCTCCAGTATGCGCCAGGTGGCTGCATTGCAGAGAGGTGTAATGAGGCCACACCCTTTTTTACACCTCTCTGCAACGCAGGCCCTGTGCATGTTTGAAGAGGGGGAACTAATTCTCCTTGCATACTGGGGGTCCCTGGGGGCCAACGAGCCCACCAGGAGCCTCCAGTATACGCCAGGGGGCTGTGTTGCTTTGCCCCGGAGGGCGGCGGTCTCCGGGGCAGTGTGGGGGGGATTGGGTACCCCCCACACTTCTTTATCACTACGCCCTCGCAATTTGGTCCCCCTGGGGGTTAATTTTTTTAAAAAACATACCAGGTTTCAAAAAAAAAATGTGGCCTTGGGGGTCTTTGTGGGACCACCTTACCAGGCCTAGGGGGTCAGGGTGTTTCTACCCTGCCCCCTTTTTGTGTTCTACACATTTGTTTTTCTGCTTTCTTGTGCCTCCGTCTAATGAGCACAAGATGGCTGCCAACACTTCCTGGTTTAGAGTATTGACAGCCAAAAAGCATGCAGCTTTCTCGGAAAGGTACGCGCACCGTCCGCGTACTGTATGCATTCGTACGCGGACCCGTGCACGCACAGTACGCACACCACGTGATTTTTTGAACATTTTTTTTTTTTGCCTTGGTGGGTCCTAGTGGGACCCCTGAGCAGGCCTAGGGGGTCAGGGTGCTTCTACCCTACCCCCTTTTTGAGTTCTACATGTTTGTTTTTCTGCTTTCTTCTGCCTCAGTCTACCGAGGCACAAGATGGCTGCCAACAATTTCTGTTTTGGAGTGTTGTGAGTTTAGATCAACCAAAGGGTCAATCCAGTCACGCACTGTTCACTTGGTGTTAAACCACACCTTTTGTTTTTGTCAATGTAATCAAAACTAAATCAATTGCTTTACATTCATTTATTCCATTATTATCGTATCCCAAAAAATCATGTTTTCAAATCACATGTTATTTAACAGTCACTTTTCATTGGATAAACACAACGTTTGTATCCTAATTATCACATTTCCAATTGATAATTCACAACAAGTTATTTAACACATAACACTTCTTGATCGCACGCCCAATGCATTTCGGCACCCAATCGGTGCCTTCCTCAGGAGCATCACTATAAAAAAGAAATAAAACCATAATGATTGTCTGATTTGCTCATGGATGCTCACTTATGTGTTCAAACTAGCCATGTGTAATCATACCTTCTTGTTGGTAAGGTTTTGCGTGTTGAATCTGTAATAGATATATGTCAAAATGAATATGGTGTATTCCTCACTCATGGTACAGGGAAAGAACATGTTTGTAGTGTATAAATATCTTACCGATACAATGCTGGGGTGTGACAATGTATGTGCTGTAAAGAGAAACACGTAAATAATTTCACGCTATATAGTCATAATGTAAGAGTTTAAAAACACTTAGATCATAGTGCTTAGCTGTCTCGGTAGAGACTGAATGTCCTACCTGTGACTGATGTTTTCTGTCTCTAACCTGAATATCAACGAGCCAGACGCCGTCTTGACACGATCATTGTAAAGGAAGGCTAATCTTCCGAACTCGCGACCACGGAGAATTCGAATACAGACGTGGAGATATAGACTTTAGGTAAGCTGCAAAAATCCCGTTTCCATTTGCAAACAGGGTATACTGTGTGCATAACAATATGCCGATTATCGGGCAAAAGCGGTCTCGAGTAGTATTTCTATCAGACCATGTTTTAAAATGTTTTTTTGAAAACGAATGGTAGTGCGGTGTAACTCAATCTTAAGGCGGACCCTTGTATCTTTCCGCAGATCACATAATCCGATTTACTACAGGTACGAGATTTGGATTATTATCTTCATTCATGCGGAATTCATTCCTTAAACCCAAGCTTGCAGTTAACACAACCATATGCGTTTTTTCGTTGATATTCAGGTTAGGGACAGAAAACATCAGTCACAGGTAGGACGTTCAGTCTCTACCGAGACAGCTAAGCACTATGATCTAAGTGTTTTTAAACTCTTACATTATGACTATATAGAGTGAAATTATTTACGTGTTTCTCTTTACAGCACATACGTTGTCACACCCCAGCATTGTATCGGTAAGATATTTATACACCACAAACCTGTTCTTTCCCTGTACCATGAGTGAGGAATACACCATATTCATTTTGACATATATCTATTACAGATTCAACACGCAAAACCTTACCAACAACAAGGTATGATTACACATGGCTAGTTTGAACACATACGTGAGCATCCATGAGAAAATCAGACAATCATTATGGTTTATTTCTTTTTTATAGTGATGCCCCTGAGGAAGGCACTGATTAGGTGCCGAAATGCATCGGGCGTGCGATCAAGAAGTATTATGTGTTAAATACCTTGTTGTGAATTATCAATAGGAAATGTGATAATTAGGATACAAACGTTGTGTTTATCCAATGAAAAGTGACTGTTAAATAACGTGATTTGAAAACATGAATTTTTTGGATACGATAATAATGGAATAAATGAATGTAAAGCAATTGATTTAGTTTTGATTACATTGACAAATACATAAGGGGTTGTTTAACACCAAGTGAACAGTGCGTTACTGGATTGACCCTTTGGTTCATCTAAACTCATATGACTTCAGGACTGACAACCCTCATCAGTCACAGCACCTTTAGAATAGTAGGATTAGTTTGAATACATCCGGAGTGCCCCCCACAAACTTTCCATTAACTTTTCAATGTTTTGGAGTGTTGACACACATTGGCAGCCAATCAGCATGCAGCTCACGCACGCGAAGGTCCGCGCACGTCGTATATATAAATATATATATATATTATATTTAGCTGGACATTTTACTCATACAAAACCATTGAACTTCACTGTTATAGTTAGTAGTACTCACTATAACTTGCGCGCCCGCAATCCACTGCTGATGATGTCACATATTGCATCATTCATAACATGGTCAGTGACATCACTGATGACATCACTGATGACATCATCCAGTGAATGTGGTTTGCTTTGATATTTAAATATGTATTATAAATACACTACTTTGCATTGAAGAATGAGTGGATATATAAATAAAAATGTGTGGATGGTGGATTTAGTAACAGTGTCATTGATGGTTTCCTTGACTAATTTGTAGAGTCTCACTCTATATAATGTGCAGTTACTAAACTGTGTGAAAGTCTTTATTGCTTTGTCTTAATTGCAATGTTAAAGACTATGGGGCTGATTATGATGGCGGACAAACCTGAGTCCGTCCGCCACCATAGAGTAGGAGGGACCGTCCGCAGGGGCAGCGGCCATCCCTCCGTCCAAATTAGGATGTGACCGCCACCCTGGCGGTCACATACTGTATCTTTAACATTGCGGCGGGTGCTGCTTGAAGCAGCACCCGCCACAATGTTAAAAATGTAAGTTGTGCATTTGCATGCACAAAGCGGCAGGCACTGCGTGGTGCCTGCTGCTTTGTTCATGCAAATGCAGGGGGGTACCATAGGTACCCCCCATGTGCATCCCCCACCCTCCCTTAACCTAGGGGGCCCACAACGGGCCCCCGAAGTGAAGGTCCGTATGCTTTTCCACGGCGGAAAAGCCGCAGCGGA